>NC_050595.1:5030000-5067500 GCF_013368585.1 Megalops cyprinoides
AGCAGTTTCACCAGGTTAATGGATAATGTGTTTCCCGACAACTGCATGTTCTTTCAGATGGCTGTCCAAGCAAAGATTGGATCTGATTGACACTAAATGACTGGCCAATAAACTCTGAAACCCAAAATGGCCCTGACAATAAACCTGTAAAATGAGCAATAAATGTGTGAAAGAAAGGGGAATGGACTGGAATAAAATGGCAAGTGTTAAAAATAAAAGAAAGCTTAGAGCTTGGAGGCCATCTCAGGAAGATTTTGATCTACTCCAGCGCCACATAGGTAGGTTTCCTTCAGTTGAAAGAATCAAGACGTATTTACACATTTACTTGTAGCTGTAGACTGTAGCTGCCCAAGGACTATCTTATGAGGAAAATACTATGATTTATACTTTTATACTACAATTTATGCTTTTCATGCTGATAATTCGCTATCACGTGTGGATGCTTCTGTCAACTCAAGCTACATTGATTTTTTAATATTTTGCTTAGAGACACCTTCAAGCAAGGTTGACTGCATTTATTGTTTTAACTGTAACACATTAAGCAACTTGTCTGAATACCTTGAGTTTTTACTGCAGCAATAGAGGTGAAGGTTGAACGTCCTTGCCTTTAACTGCACGCATCATAGACTCAAATCCAGAGTCCAGAACTCTAACCACTGTACCGCCTGCTGTAACAAGTCGGTTATGAATTGCAGGACGCCAGAATGAAAATGAGACGTTAGACTGGAGGGAGTTCAAAGGAAATGTGAAACCGAGAGCTGTCCATTACCCTCAGAGAGGTGGGTACAGTTAGCTGCTGCTAATCAGTCCTTTTAATGTGAATTTCAGATGCACTGATGATAATAAATGGTGATCATTCATGCGGTGGGGGGGCGGTGACATTTGTTCTGATGTCCCGACATTGTGTGCAAGTGTCTCACGATCGCAAACCGCTGTTTCAGCCTAGACACGTTTCAGGGCCATGTGACGAATGCATGAGATACTTCCTTCCATGTTCATATTTGGGCATGATTTGATTATGAGGATATGACATCTTAAACCACTGAACCATAATCTTGATTTAGCTGTAGATCTTGCTGCCGCTAGCCTCTTACAGGCAGACATATTTAATTCCCTATCTTTACTGCACAGTAAACAGGGCCATAGATAACAGTTAGCTGTTTATTTTTCCACATATACAAACAGTTCGGTCATGTTTCACACCTGGGAAATAATAAAAACAGATAAACTGGTTTTGACCTTCTAAAGGACATTTATGTTATTATAAAACCAGCACTTGCAATGGTGTATGAGGGAGGTGGCCTTTTGTATTATGTGAATGACGGAAACTTTCACAGTCTACAGTATTATACAGTATTTTTAGTGTCTGAATTGATAACACTCCTCTTTGGTGATAAAGTGTGAAAAATGTTTTTACGTGGCTATCTGTAGAGTGAGCATCATGGAGGGCACTCTCAGCTATCACATCTTTTTATTTCATAGTCATGAATTGTGAGAACAATTGAAGGACAGAAAAAATCAGAGATTATATCCTGCCATAACCTAAACATAATAAATTTATAAACCCCTCAAAACAAGAAATGATATTAGCTGTAGGATCCTCGCTTAATGTAGCTTCATTTAGATTTAACCTGTGTTGCAATTCAGGCTAAAACAAATGTTTCAAAATGAAAAATCCGAATGAAAGTGTTAAATGCTGCTCATTCAAGTCGTTCCAGCACCCGATCATCTGTCTTTGATCTCTTGGGTCTTTACTGAGGTATTGTTATTGTCAGTGAGTGGGTGTATTCAAGCCAAATTTCCAATCGGAACCATTTTCGATGGGTTTTTGTTTAACAGCAGTTCGTGTCTCCCACTTCTCTCTTTTCCAGCCCGAGAGGAATTACCCTTTTTGGTCCGCCTTCACTTAGGTGTGCGCAGGGTCAGTTTGTAGGAGTTTGTGTGTTTTTAGGCTGGGGTGGCTCTCCCACAAATTCATGCGCTTAAATGCCTACACACTCACTGCCCACTCACGGTGAACTTGCACACACAAACCTTCAAGTGTTTGGTGAATGAACTGGAGTAAACAATACATAAAGAACAGAGCATCTTATTCATCTTTCATCTACTCAGGGAGAAATACCAGTGAAAGTCAGTATATAAATCCACATCTGCTTTGTGCTGATAAACTGTATCACCTTAGAAAACCTTTTTAAAGAGATCAACACTTCCTCAAAGCATTTCACCAGTGGGAGCAAAGAGACTTTGGATAGGACTTGTTTTTTGCTTGTGCCTCTTACTGGGATGGCTTGCTTTCGGTGCTTATTAATATCAAAACTATACTATTATCAGTTTAAAATGTGCTGACTCAATTGTGTCCATTTGGCTCTTAAACATAACAAAACCTAATATATGACAGACAGTTTGGAGCCATCGCAATGGTCTTCAATTCTCAGCAACTGCTAACAACTGGATTTGCTGGATTTAATAAATGTGATTTTTTTTCTTGTTTGTTTCATTTGAATAAAGAAGGGATGTCTAGCTTGTATTAATCTTAAATGCCTAGTGTTGTGAAGTGGGCTGGACTTTTCAAGGTGCACACCATTACAAAGAGTTATAAAAAGAATTGAGAGTGTACAAAAGTAATTAGACAGTAATCTGGCTGGAATTAAAGAAAAGGCCACGTGAAATAAAAATGAATTCTCTGCTACAGCCATTTCGTGAGGTTACACTGCACTGCTTTTGTGCTGTGATTAGAACATACCTCAGAGGGCTCCAGAGTGGCTCAGTCAGTAAGGAACCTAATTTGAGCGCAGCCAAACAACCTGGGCCGGTCAATGGGTGGACCCTGCGGCCCGGGTTTCAAGCGAGCCGGCCTCACTCTGCTGTGGTAGGGGCGTGTCTGTCGGCACGTTCTTCTCGTCTCTCTGGTCTCGGGCACCCTGTGAGTTTGGCACCTGCCAGTGGCTCAGATGTTATCAGTGGCATGACACTCCTCCAGCAGGCACCCACCTCTCTGTGGAGCACCGCAGAACGTGTTGTGTGAAAACCAGTCCTCAGTGAGCGTGTGTATTGGGGCACTGCATTCGTGTCACCTCAGCGCTCTTGTGCACCTGTCAGCTGGCCCGGTGAGACGAGCCTAATGGGCAGTTAGGAAAAAAAAAATCCAAAATCAGGTTTTATAGAGGGGGAAGAACACGAAAGAGCGTGTCTTAATGGTCTCTCAGGGATCGGAGTAATGTCTTTTTCTCCAACTTTATTTTAAAAGCAAAAAAATGTGAGTCTAGTATTTTCTGTCAGTACATACAAGTTCTGTCCACTGTTTACTATTCTGTATGAGACAAAGCTGGAGCTGGTGTAAAAAGCAGTGATGGGGTGATAACTATTCAACCCAAAGTTTTCTTTTCTAAAAAAGGCACAGGAAAGACTAGCTTTTGTGAAAACCCTCGTGCTTCAGATCACACTGAAACATCTTCCTCTCACGATCCTAGAATCCTCAGAGTTTTGCTTTACGTAAAAGCGCTGAAAAAGTGCTGTTTCCTTTGACCATGTTACTCAGAAGCGACCAGGTTGCTGATGGTCTCTGTGGCCTCCTGTTGACAGCCTGAAGTGAGAGAGAGAGGGGCAGCTGGGGTGTGTTGGTGTGGGCTGGGAGCTGAATTAGTAATCAAAAGGTTGCTGGTTTGAGTTTTGCAGGGGGCAGCTGTTTTAGCCTTGATTATGGTACTTGTCTTGACTCACTTTGGTGGGTGTTCATTTGAGCAGACTAATATGTTCATGTGTGAGACATGCAGATTTCAGGGCATCAGCTGACAAGTAAGATGAGCTACTTCATACTCGTGGTTCATAATTGTTTATATGTGCCTTTGTTTTTCATTCTTTAGGCCTACTGATTACGCATGACACTGGCCCCTGTATTGTAAAATATTCCTAACATTCAAAGTGCAGTGAAGATTTAACTTTTATAGAAAAATGGCCTTAAAACCATTTCAAGCAAAAACAGTACAAACAATATGGTCGCAAATATCCTGATTAATATACAACTTCACAGTAATAGCAACCCTATATTAAAAGAGAGCTTAATATATATGACATATACAAAGTTAGAAAATTAAGTGAGGGAGTAAACAGGGATATGTGTAATAAACTGATTTGATCTGTTTTTCATAATTTACTGTAAATTGTATTGTATTTCTGTGACTCCAGTGGAAAGAGAAAATTATAGGGGTAATTTTGGTCCGTCTTTGGGGCTCTACCTGAGAATTCCACGCAGTTGTTTGTTTGAACCAAAACAGGTTAAAGTCTTCCCCTAAAGGAAGATCAAAGAGATCACAAGGAAGACAAAACTACTGTAAGGTTATGGTTGTTTCCTGTCATGGCACGCCTCACAAAATTTCTCATAAACTGGGTCAGATTGAAAAAGAGAGCCTGTGAGAACAGTGGCTGATGGACTGCCCATAACCCTAAAAGAGATGGAAGGCAATCAACAAAATCAAGCCAATTATTATTAGTATTGTTACGTTACATTACATTACTGGCATTTAGCTGTCACTCTTATCCAGAGCAACATATATAGATTGCAATTTTCAAATGTTATCAATTTACACAGCAGAATATTTACTGAGGTTAAAGTACCTTGCCCAGGTGTATTATTATTATTAAGCACACACCTATTTTTAAGTTATCTCAGGACTAATCAACAATGGTTGGCTTTTTATTCTTTCCTCACAAACAAACATACAATGACAATTACAATTATCCAGTTTCAAAGAAGCTGATAGAATGACATCTGTTATTGATAATGCTGGACGTGAACCCTGAGGATCCTAAAACCTGTGTTTAAACAACATAGAATACCTGTAGTTTTGACAGTTACATCAAAGTCAAGATAAGAATATGGCAAGAAGTAATCGATCACATCAGACAAGTGCCAGTTGGAAAGGTACAATGTTTTTCTAAGTTTAGTAAGTCTGTAAGTTTTAGTGTCATCTCACACCATCCAGGTGGAGCATAACGGTAAAAATCACAACAGCTTCAATAATGTTGTAAATGACAGGAATCAAACTGTCCATTAAATGCAAGACACTACTGACATGAAGGCCATATTAGTGTGTAGCTCATCCTATGTTTCTAATTCCATCACTTTTGAAATCTCCGTGATAATTAACCCTTCTTTGTACTGTGTTCAGCGTAATTTCTCTGGTGGTTTGTGACACATTATCATGGAGACTTCCCCTTTGCCTCACAAGTAAAGCCCGCCCCCAGTTTCCGTGGCATCTCTGTTCCTGTCGGGGCTATTTAAACCACAGATGCAGCTTCACACAGCCCCACATCTCTCCTGAGAGACAGAGCAAAGCTATGGCCCGCCTGGACGTCACCGAGACCTTCCACCACATCTCCTTCCCCGGACACCTGCACACCCAAGAGTCCCTGAGCTATGCCACTGGCTTCCAGTTCCAGGACTCGGACACGCTCATCGTCACCTACCCTAAATCCGGTGAGTGGCAGGGAGATCGCAGGGGTAGAGGGACAGCACGCCAGTGGGACACTTTCTGAGTTTTCCAAATGGGGGGAGTGCCTTTGTTTTTACTGTTTACTATTTATTAAATAATTTTTGCCTTTTAATAAATTACACTGCATCATTTGCTTAGCAGACTCCCTCATCCAGAACAGCTTAGATATCTTACATATCATCAGTTTTTTATGGATGGGTGGATATTTACTGTTGCAACTTGGGTTAAGACCCTTGGAATTAAAACAAGCAACCTTTGGGATATGAGTAGTGTCTTTAACACAAGCACTGCCCGTTAAGATTCCAAAACTCACTGTATGGCAGGGGTCTGGCAGTGGATGTAAACAAGCGTTAATATATAGGTGCCGTTCCCCCTGTAATTATGCTGGGGGCAGTGGCAGCGCACACAGCGATTTTGCATTCAGTCTTCCTGTGTCTCTTCGCGCTGAAGATCAGTGGATGTTTGTGCAATTGATACAGTGGAGGCTAAAGACGTATCTGTGAACCGTCCTGAGCCAGTCTTTGATCGTTTCACATGATCGGCAAGTGTTTTTGCGGTCTCTCGTAAAATTGCATCTGTAGTTTAGTTTTAGTTACAAAAATGATCATAATTATTTCAATAATTTCTAATGTAGTAGTTTTAATTTTAAAAGTATTGTTACCACTAAACTGTTTTAAAATGTGAAATGCTCAGAGTATGTAAAGCTTATGCCACCACTTTAGATGGAGTGAAAAGAAACCAGCTGATGATTGGTCTGTATTAAAAAGACCTTACTTGTCAATCAAAGAAAATTGTTGGGGAAAGTTTAACGGTCAGTTTTCAGTTTTCTCTGAATGTGAATGGTGTGAAAAGTGCTAACTCTCTCTCTCTCTCTTTCTCTCTCTCTCTCTCTCTCTCTCTCTTTCTCTCTCTCTCTCTCTCTCTCTTTCTCTCTGCTACAGGGACCACATGGATGCAGGAGGCACTGACACTGGTGTTCAGCAAGGGGGACAGCACCCTGGCCCACTCCATGCCCAACTGGGCACGAGCCCCCTGGCTGGAGCAGTACTACTGCCCCGAGGTGCTGAGGGCATCTCGGGGGCCCCGAATCATCACCACGCACCTGCCCTATCACCTGCTGGCCCCTGCCCTCCAGGGCTCCAAGGCCAAGGTATGACCCAGCCCTGGCTCAGCAGAGCTCCTCTCTCGCCCTGCCCTCTTTTCAGACGTCTGGCACTGTCGGCTAGCCCGCCTCTCTTACCCACAGTGACCAACCACAGCTATCTCCCTGCTGTCGCTCTCTCCCAGGTCATCTATGTGGCGAGAAACCCAAAGGATGTCGCCGTGTCTTATTACCATTTCCACAAGATGGCCAACTTCCTACCTGAGCCTGGCTCCTTCGGGGAGTTTCTCAGTGAATTCCTGAGTGGAACAGGTCGGTCAACCGTTTTGCAAACCTTTTGTCTGCTATTGAATCAGTTGCGTTGCCAAGAAAAAACACAAATTTACACTTAACGCTTACTTCTCCTCCACAGTGCACTACGGGTCTTGGTTTGACCATGTAAAAGGGTGGACCAGTCAAGCAAGAAACCTGAACTTTTTCTATATCACTTACGAGGAGATGTGGCAGGTGAGGCGATTCAGCATATACATATTAAAAGTTTTTGAACTGTTCTGCTGTTAGCTGGTAAAGCCATAGCTCGGGTTGTGGTGAAAAAATGTGTGGCTGTGACATGCCACAGACACAAAGTCCATTTGCAGCATTTATTACATATTGGCATAAAACACATTGTGCAGGAACTGAGAGGCTCGCTGGAGAGGCTCAGCACCTTTCTACAGTGCCCCCTGGTGGCGGCAGAGTTGACCAGCGCCCAGCAGCACTGTACCTTCAGCAGCATGAAGGAGAACAGCATGGTGAACTACACGCTGATTCCAGAGGAGATCATGGACCACACCAAGGGCCAGTTCATGAGGAAAGGTGAGGCCTGTGCTCTGTTTGCGCTGTGAGGAGTAGCCAGGAAACCGGGCTTGAATTCAAAAGTTCAACGCTTACAATCAATATTTACAGTTAGGGTTCAAATCCTGGAGCAAGATACTTAGCCTGAACCTCAGCAGGTGTGCAGCTGTATAAACTATCTCTCTTTTAAACAGCATATGTGAGCCTGAATAAGAGCATCCACAAAGGTTCAAAGTGATGTACAGTACCGGTCAAATGTCTGGACACTGCATACTTTTATTCTTAATTTTTTTTTTCCTATTTTCCACATTTTCGAATAATTGTAAAGACATCAAAACTATGAAAAAACACAAATGGAATTTTGCAGTGACCAAAAAAGTGTTAAACAAATCAAAACCATGTTGTATTCTAGATTCTTCAAAGTAGCCAAAATATTTTTTAAAAATACAGTTTTTAAAAAGAAATTCATGCATAGGCATTAACTTCAGTATTTATATTTGTCTAAGAAAATTTTCAAGAATTCAAGTATAAGTCTTTAGATCAAAATGTCTTTGAATGTATGTTTCCCATTGTCTTAATCAAGTATGTTCAAACTTTTTAATGGTACTGTATAAAGTTGCTAAGGTGTCTGTTAATCAGTCAGCAATCAGCAGCTCACCAACTTCTCTACATGTATTTCAGGCAAAATTGGTGATTGGAGGAATACTTTCACGGAGGAACAGAACCGTAACTTTGACGAGGTCTTTAAGGCTGAGATGCAGGACTCACAGTTGAGGTTTGTGTGGGAATCTCCAGAGAAGCTTGATTCCCCCGAGTCCCTGAAAACAAGGACAGTTACCCAGAATCCCACTCTCCAGGGAGCCTGAGCTCCTGTAAGCACCCGCCCTGTAGCGTTCAATGTCTATAAACTGTGGGCGCATATGAAAGCTTCATTAATACACTGTAATTCACGTCTCAAAAAGCTCAATTAATATCGGACATTCTTAAAAGTGTATCTTTTTTCATTTAGAAATGTTTTTCAACAAATTTTTATGAAGTATGTTATGAGGATTAGGGGAAGTGTTGAACTTAATTGCTAGAGCTGGAAACCAAAGCCTGGGCTCCCTCTGGGTAATGTAGCTGCCCTAAAACATAGACAAAAGAGCAGGTGTCTGAAATGTAATTCTATAAGCTCTCATTGATAACGTCAGCTTGTCCTGACAAATGTGATTACTGTTATATTTTCCATAATGCAAGCATAATTTTGTATATATGTAAGCGTCAAAAAGTAATATATTCTAGTTTGTTTAGTATTTTTTGATACATTGAAAAAAAACATTTACTGTGTAGGGAATTTCACATTTTGTTAACTTTGACTATTTGATAAATGTGTCTGTGTGTGATTGTATGTGTATGCACATATGATAATGAACCAATTAAAAACCATTCAGCCTGTCATTCATATAAACTTGACCAGGTCTTACTGACTTACTGTCCATGAGTAAAGTATTTTCAGAGGGAACAATGAAAAAATCCCAGTGATATACAAGAGCTGTAATTCAGCACACACAAGATTTTCATGCACCTGGATATCTGAGAGAGCCAGTGCCCTTACAGAGCTGACCTCTGATGTTTTTCACTGTGTCAAGTAACCTCTGAAAAATGTATGTTCATAACCTGTGGCATTCGGTCATATCTGGGGCTAGCTTTCCAGAAATATCCAGTGTCATATTCATAAATACATATACATATGCTCTTAGAAATGAATAAAGCATGACTATCTCCACAGATTCTATCAGGTGTTGGTAATTCATGAGATGGAAAGAAGAATTTACAGAGAGTATTACACTGCAGAAACACAGCCATTTGAAAATCTGTAGCGAAAAAGGAGCTCCACTTAAAACATTCACTTTATGCAGTGTAATTATGTATACAAATTGATGCCTGCATCTGTATATCTGCTTTCTATGCTGGTCATCATTGCAAATCAGTTACACAGGATTACAGCCAACAGATGAGTTTTCCAAGACCAAAGTGAACTTTTAGCCTTTGTGCTTATAGGAGAGCTCATGCCCTTTAAAGATTACATAGAAGGAGGGCAGAGTTCTGTGTGCAAACACTATGTAATTGTCTAAATTCTATATATATATATATGTATAGCAGTCATGCGTGAGTGTTTCTTTCACATCCCTTTCTGCACCCATCACAGAGGTCAGTGTCGTGTGGCGCCTTGCTCTTTTGGTCCAGCCGGCTGGCCACTCTGTCATGCTTCTCTTTTCTTGCGCTCGCTCTCTCATGTGCGGGTCGCAGCGCCTGATGGCGACAGAGATGAGAGATGCCGCTTCCCTGTTTGAGGCTCCCGCGGCGCACGCATGGCGTGTTTCTGAAGCACCGCGGATGTGCGGCATAGCAGCGCGGAGCAGGCCTCGTGACCGTGAAGGGCATCTGCCGAAGCAGCTGTGATGTAATGTTTATGGGGCTCACCAAAAACCGTGTTATCTTCTGCATGGAGTAGGACAGTTTGAGACCTGGCAGCTCTGGCCAGGAGGTCTGATTGTTGTCAGTGGAGAGTGTATGAGTCTTGTTGCCTGTGCTCAACGACGTCTATGGTCTGGTATCAGCAAGAAATATAACTTCTGACAAATAAATGTATGACATCTGACAAATATTCAAGATATGCTAATGAACTTGTAGAGGCAATCAGTGGTCTTTTCTGTCATCTATGAATGTGGCTCTTAGTCATAGTTCTTCCATAGATAATCCTTTTGTATTTTGAATTTGCCTGTCAGCTTTGGGGTCTGTACAGGGAAGTTGTCTAGACAGGAGTCTATGTTAAATTCAGCATGACTGTGTGTCAGGGCAGAACCCACCCAGTCTAACCACACACACTTTCTGCCTACACACATCCCGGACCAACAGCGCTATTTGTTTTATTATACTGAGCTCTGCAAATGGCAATGATAATAATAATAATAATAAAAAATAATAATATAATTACAATATTAAAACAACAGCTATTATTATTATTATTATTATTATTATTATTATTGTTATTATTATTATACTGTGCTGGACACACATCTTTAAGAGGGAAGTTTTCAAACATATACCTACCATCATACCATTCAAGTTTAGCCTTTCAATAGCATAGGCTACACTGGCTCAAACATACCTTAACTTGGCGTGTTAAAATGTGAGTTTGTCTGCTAAAAACAATCCCAGAATGCACTAAACCACAACATGAAGTGTAGTTTATTATTGTGTAGAAAAGACCTATACATTCTCTGTTCCAGAGAGCTGTTTCTGGCTTATTACATAAAATCTGTGATAAATTGGACTTTTTCAAAAGAGAACACAGCAGAAGAATAGCTGAAGAATAGGTTGCTAAAATCTAATAGGAAAGCGAGGTCATTTTGGAACTGGGTTGCCGTCTGTCAGTTTTTAACAAATTAACTGCAGAGGAATGGCAAATCTTTAATAATCTCACAATGTGCTGCAGGGTGTTGGGCTGTCTGTCCACACATTTGTTCTTGGGTTCCGTCAGATGGTGCTGAAATTGTTTAGCAAAACTGGAGACTGCAGTGTACGGACAGAATGAGTAAAAAAAGAGTATTGCAGTTCTATTTTTGTTTGGATTTTTTTTTTTTTTTGGCTTTGGTTTGTTTTTGAGGTTGTGCTTCTTCACAAACCTTTTCTCTTTGATCTTGAGTGTTTGGCGGTGTGTTGTGTGGTGAGGCTGCTGGAAATGGTACTTGACATTTAGCTTACATTGAGGAGAACAGAACATGGGAGACCTGAATGGCGGGACAGAATGTGCTAAAGTTTACTTTACACGTTGTGCATTGTGCACTTCAGTACTGAGCATATAAAGGACCAATCGAACAGGAAGTTAATTTTAGAACACACAAATATTTGGCTGTCTTGCAACCACATAATCCACAGTCAAACAGTAATTCAGGGTTTTTAAAGTATCCACAAATGTGCTTGTATCAGCATACAGAGAGACATTCTTCCTCAGAATAAATAAAACTTTTGAAAAAATAGGGTTCGTTATTAATATCAAATTATTAGCATCAAAAATGAGGCCATTACCCTAAATATATTCATCCATATTACCTCACCTACACTGAGAAAGTACTCTTTCAAAGCCCTGCTACCTAATGTTTCCCAATTCTTTTGTGCAACTTGACCCTGTTTTTTCATCTTACTCTGTATAGCCACATGGCCTAGATTTGTTTAGCAAGTGAGTGGAGAGCCACCATTATGAGGACCACAATACGGTACCTCCATCAAGCGACGAACCACTTTCTGAAGATTACCTTAAAATCCCATTCCAGCAGATTCTCAGTGCAAACGTTCCGATGTGTTTATGTCCACATGGTTCTGTTTCACAAACTCAAACAAAAAAAGGCATGAAAATGTGTGTTTTTAAATATTATCTTTAGCTTGCAACCATTAAAAAAAAACAAAGCAATTTTGGTTTTTCCCCCGTCGCCCGTCTCTTATGAAATTCTGTCCAGTGAGAGGCCGCTTAGCCCAGCTTGGCCTTGTCTTGAGGCATGCTTTTGATATCCCCTGTCACTTTCAAGTGCTGATTTGCAATTAGTGAAGTCATGAGAGGCATCAAAGCCAGGGCCTGGAGTTATACCGAGTGACACTAAGGAGCCCACTCTTTTTCTGCCTCCATTAGTCATCCGCTGAGGACATCTTTTGAAAACACAGGCTGACATGGTGTCTCCGCTATTTAGATCATCTACGTCTCTTAATGAGGCATACCTCACAATCCAAGCAATTGCACCTTGTTGAAACAGTCAATACTTGGACAATGAACCAAGCAGATACAGGTACTTAGCAAGGTATTTCGATGCCAGGAGGCTGGTTAGCATTTGTTCAATTGTGCTGCTGGCTAACATTACTGCTCTCCAGGGAATTTAGGTTTTGCTGCAAGAAAGTGATTCACTGACACAAAAAGCATTCTAGTTTGCTGCTGTGGTTAGCCAGAGATACAATAAGCTAGACTGGCAGGAAAAGCAAACCGCTAATGTATTAAACTTCACAAGCAATATAGTATATTAAGCTTCACAAGCAATATAGTGCCATATTTCAGCCTGCTTTTTAATGTTTGGCTGGACTGCTTCCCACAGACCTGAATGTGTAACAGGAGTAGGTGAACAGCCTCAGGTGACCTTATTATTAGGTTAGAAATGCACCACTGGTAAGCGAAGGCCGGTATGTGGCAAATCCAGGTGCAGTACCTGCAATCCCCTTGCTAATGCACATCATACATCACTGCCTCAAGCTCCTTAATGCTGTCAGAAAATGGATTTGTATCATGTTAGTTTTCCATCTCTCAGGGAGAGATGCATTGCCTGATTTTTTTTTTTCAATCAGGCAACAAAACGCAGCATAGATTTTTCTTCAGTTTTAAAGCAGACCTGACAATAATGACTCTGCTTTAATTAATTGATGGCACTCAAGATAAAGCCCTCACCCGCCGTAGGTGTTGCTATGGACACACACCCAGACGCTCTGAGTGATTCATGTCTCCGCGTAGAGCACGCTCACGTATTGCGGGTTGTACCTCAGATGTATGTCTCCCAGGGTTAGAATGCAGCAGGGAGAGTTCAGATGGGTGTGAGGAGACTCACAATGTCTGGATAAAATGAACAGGGAAGAAAATAAGGAAGTGTGTGTGCATGTGTGTGTGTAGGGGGGAGGGGGTCTATGTGTGTCTACTTAAAAAGGCTAAGCAACTGTTTTTGTCCTTCCTATAACCATTCAGAGAAGAATTGAAGTGCTTATTATTTCAAAAGGGATGACAACCTTTAGCTTCTTCTCCAGCCACACAAAAGGCACTGAGTCAAATTGCGTGTGTGTCCGCTTGAGGCAGACGGGTGACAATGATTTGCTTAGAATCCGACGGTGTCACAGCAAAGTGACTCTCTGTCACGTGCATGACTCATAAAGAGCTAAAATGGTAACGCGACGATTACCACATCACAGTCGAGCGTGTGTTGATCTATAAAGGCCGATAAGAATATATAGTTTCTGCAGCTTCCTTCCTCTTTATAACAGTATGTGTCAGCGCTTCCTCTGTCTGTTCTGACACCAGTCTGCTGGTATGAATTGCCCATAGTAATCAGGACAGCAGATTCGCTGGAGCGTATACGCTATAGAGTGAAAACTCACATCCTCAGACTGTGTCTCAGCTCACCTACTGAAACCTATAACACATCCTAGGTTTATTTGTGCAGGTTTTGTGGGGTATGTTGTATTGTATTTAATGTGGAAGTAGTGACAGTGTGGCGTAGTGGTAAGGTGCAAGCCCCGTAACCGAAAGGTTTCTGGTTTGATTCCCTGGTCAGGCACTGCTGTCGGACCCTTGGGCAAGCTACTTAACCCGGAAATTGTCTCAGTAAATATTCAGTTGCGTAAATGGGTAACATGTAGAAACTGTGACCTATGCGAGTCGCTCTGGATAACACTATCTGCTAAATGTCAATGACGTAATGTATATAGAATGCTTGTGCTTGCTGAAGCGTGCATGGCCTTGTTCACTCTGTGAGGGCGATGAGTGTTCAGATGATGGTGGTCAGATGCGGTCTATGCGCCGTCTGTCGTGCAGCTTTATCAGATGCACCTTGTGCTCCTTTGCTTTAAGCCGCTCTTCATCGGAGCGCCTGCTGTGATAAAAATACATGTGTGAAAACGTAAGAATGATCCTTCACCTCGTCAACGCCTCTCAGTTTGTCTCTCTGTCCCACCCTCTATCTCTTCCTGTCTCCCCTCTTCCTGTGTCAGCACTCAGTGGTGCTGAGTGCTCCAGATTTTCATCTTGCATCTTTGCAGTCTGTGTTGCAAATGCATGGGTATTGAACGTAACCCCGGTGTTTCCGATGTCTCTGCTTCATGTACTGGGGTGAAGGAAAACTGATGCCAGTCATGCATTTTTTTTCCCCCCGGGGGAAAGCTCAGTTCACCTGGCTGCTCGCTCAGGTGGTGGTCCAGGTGATCACTCATTAGAGAACATTCTGGAATAGCCGTCACCACAATGGAAGCAAGTCAAAAAACAGTCTGTGCCCTTGGGGTGGGAGGTCAGGCTGACAGCATCACGATTCCTGCCTCTCAGAATACCACAGTCTTGTGCTAATGCATCCCGTATGGAGCTATAATCACCGGCAATTCACCGGGATGCATCTGAGAAAATGAACCGAAACTATGGAGGGGAAAAACATGTTCAGATGAAAAAAGGATTGTAATGGGGCTTACTGGGGTTCTGTTCTATGTGAGTGACTCATTCTATGCCTCTCTCTCTCTGTCTCTGGGGTTTGAGCTGTTGTTGCATGGCAATACTCCCACTGATCTCCCTCAGCACATAAAGATAATGTTCCTGATGATCAATCACACTGTGCTTTACTGAAAATGTGAGACAATTGTACTCGGATAATAGAAATGATTAATTAAAAGTTAGTGTGTTTTTTGAATGCATGTATGTTTTCCAACAGTAAAAAGCATCCTCTTTAAAATGACATGTGACCTTGTAACATGCAGTAATGGCAATAGGGGTTTTCAGAGCCACATGTTCAGCATGTTTAATGCAATATGCAGCACCTACAGATATGTACAGCTGTGAGTCATATGTTATCAATTAATTCTAGCACGCCTGACACACTCCACATGACAGCGGTGGGCAGCACCGCGGAGGCTGTGAACAGGACCTGTGTCCTTTTAGGGGAGAGATGGGGGAGGGGTGTGAGACTGTGTGGTAATCTGTTGCAGGCCAGCTACGCCCCCTGCAGGTCCTCAGTAGGACAGTTATAACCAGGTAGAAAAGAGGTGGGATAGAGGTGGTAAAAGGGGGGGAAGGAGAGATGGAGTGGATGACAGACAGACAGACAGACAGACAGACAGCAGGAGAACCATATTGACAGACCTCAGACAGCCAGCGATGGAGGAGTGCTGTAGCGTCCGGCTGCTTCCGCTTTGGCTGAAACGAGGTGAAAGAGACGTGGTACATGCATGTTATTTCAAACGCTGTCCTCCCCCCACGCTGATCCCTGCAAACAGTGAGAGTCACTCTGTGTGTCAGAACCTGGAAAGGCACTTAGCCTCTCAATGGAGACGTGAGATCGAGCCGTGCGTGGTCAATACACACACATTCCTGCATGGCTGTTAGCTTCTTAATGGAACACCCTTCCTTTCGCTGCCTCCCCTCCAGCAGTTTGCCCTCTGGAAGTTTTGGTTGTGATGGGTAGCTGCAGCTCACAAGGAATGAAGACATGGTGATGTTCAGTCCTCCACCCTCTACACACACAATAACGTCCCATCCGCCCCCTACACACACACACACACCTCTCCGCTCCGGTCACAAACAGATAGCCACACGCACACACACACACACGCGCGCGTGCGCGCACACACTTATTAACTCTCCGCTCTCCATGCAGATAGACAGACAGACAGACACACACATGCACACACACACACACACACATACACAAACACCCCTCCACTCTCTGCTCACAAACAAACAAGCAACACACTCCCAGCTCCCACACCAAGACACACACACACACACACACACACACACACGCACACAGAGTTCAGTTGTGTGATGGCACTTTAGAGGAGGCATGATGCATACCTATTCATCATCATACACCCTGTACCCTTTCTGTGGTAAAGATTACAACATTTTCCGCCAGCTTGAGAAAGTTTTTTTTTTTCAGCAGAGAAACAAATGCGAGACACCATTCATTTCTGGGTGCTGACTGCCCTGACCCTCCTCAAGACGATATAAAATGCCTCAGAGAGGGCATGATTTAGAGAGACATTCAGTAGCTTGCAAACACTTTTTTCTGTGTTACACATTGGACTCTCACAAGTGACGGCTTTGCCTCGGGACAGAAGAATCTGCTGAGTGCAAGCACTGCTACTAATGCATGCAGCTATTTCGGTTCTAAGTAGTTTTTGTCATCAAAAATTGACCAGTCATTAACTAATGTAGACTCTAAATTGGAGCTGAGTCTAGACAGCTCTTTAGGTGAGGTTGAATGGGGCCTATCCCTCATTTCTATAGCGGGGAGACCGAGACACACCCCCTGGTCAAGGCCATGGGGCGATTTTTAACACTTACCTCCAAGCAGAGAGGCACTGGGGTGACCATGAGTTATTTGGAGCGTTCTTCCCTAAACATTATGTTGTAAGTGTTTTACAAAAGGTTAATGTTTCAGCCTGTGAGACCCAGAGCTGTTGAAGTTCTGTTGAAGTTTTAACCCCCACGCCCCTCCCCCCCCCACACCATGTTCTAAAAGTTCTATCACATTCAACTGAAAGAACAAGACTATCCCAAAAATAACTTGGTGTCTAACTCCTATTGGTGACTTCAGCCGCTTTGGAGAATGTGAGGTGTTTACATCAACTGGGAATTAATATGATAAACACAAAAGAAAGGAAATTGCTGAGGTGCTTTATCGTTTTTCGAAAGGCAGTGTCCTTCAGGTGTCAAACAAGCTGTTAAAAGAACATTGCGTCGCAAAGATTTTCTACCTTTCCTCACATCAGCGTGCAAACAAATTCGGGAAAAAGTAGTCATAGCTCATCCTCCAACATGGCCCCAGCCCCCCCCCCCCCCGCTCCCCCCACCCCAGACCCCCTCCTCGCGCTCCTCGTTTCTTGACACGTGGCTCTCGCTAGAGAAACCGAAGGACAGAAATGTTTCAGGAAATGGTGCGCGGAGATTGAACATGGATCAATTTGTTCTGCGCGCCGCCAGAGAAGCAGATTTCTATTTCCTGAGCATGGAGAGAGAAAGTGTTCCTCCGCGGCTGTGATTCCGGCTGAGGATAATGGCTGCATTTACTCACCTGTAAAAAGAGACCACCCGCTCTCATGGCATAAAAAAAGCAGTCCTGGCCGACAGATTGCCTCTGCGTCAAATGTAATGCAGAGACTGGGCTTTATTTCCTCATGGATGCACCATTGTAAGCTGAGGCAGCACATCGCACAACAGTTTAGCGACGAGTCATTTCCTGCTCATGGCGTGACACATCAGATTATTCGGTGTCTCATCTTAAATTGGAGCCGGCGAATTTTAGGTGTTATCGCCGAAATCAAATGGAAAAACACAAGGTAAGCAAACAGTTTTTATTATTTTTTTCCCCTGTCTTCCCCCTGAATTTTTGAATCGCCAACTGTGTATTAAGCTGGCCTCACCGTGACTCTCTCCCTTTCTATTCACACAGGACAGCTGAGGCATGACAAATTCAGTCCCCCAAACACACTCGCCTGTACTCAACAGCTATTTTTACACTACAAATCCCATAGTCCCCCACAGGGGACTGGAGGAGAGGAGCATCTCTCGCTGACGTCATCTGACTAACTCATAGGTGCCTGGTGAGTTCCTCAATCGATGCGATGAGGGAACCCTAGGGGATTCAAACTCCACGCTTTCCCAGCCGAACAGATCCAGGTATGCCCTGCCATTGCGGACTCCCAGTTGTTGTTGGTTAATGACAGTCCAGACTCAAACTTATGTCTAAGACTGTTGGCCTCAGCCTGCACTCCAAAGCGTCTCCACCAAAGTGAGCCGGTCCCAAGCCTAGTAAATGCTGTTATTGACTTGAGCAGATATGTTAAAGCGGGAGTGGGCAACGATGTGGTGTTCTGGTAAAGAGCAGGCCTTTCAACTGAAAGCTTGCTGGTTCAGTTCCCTGCTGAGGCACTGCTGTAGCACACCTGGCCAAGGTATTTAACCCAGAATCGCCTCAGTAAATATTTATCTGAACAAATAGATAAAACTCTTCACTATGTAAATTGCTCTGGGTAAGAGCATCTGCTAACTGACAATAATGTAATGTAAAATGGTCCCTTTCTGAACCTCAAAAACAAAATAAGCATCTGCATTTGGTCCATTCAATAGGGCACAAAATATTAAGGATGTTACATGTTGTAACAGATGTTTACACTTGTTTTGATTCTGAAAACTCTATGACATTTTGTGATGAATTTCTTAACAATCAACACTTTTGACTGTATAGTCAAAATTATTTCCACATTAAAATGCAAAGTAATATTTCACTCTGATTGCATTTCTGCCCTGTGTTTAATAGTCTGAAAACATGTAATTAGAAAAGAACCCTTAAACTGTTGTAAATGCATTAGGCCAGTTAAAGCAGAGGATTCTGGGAGGGGTTTTTGCGTGGGAATATCAGGACTTGTTGCTGAGAGATACTTAAGCAGACATCTCCGAAGTCTTCATATAAACTTGTGGAAACAGCTGAACATGACATTTTTATTCTCAATCCACCTTCCTTGCCAAATTGTAGGAGGGCATGTTGTTAATATTGTTATTCATGAAAGAAATGAATTAATCTTAAGTTCACCATGTCATAATTCATACAGGTGTTTTTGGATGTTTGGGTATGCTGTCAGAGTTGTCCCCCTTAGTCTCTTCCCTTGTTTCTGTGTGCTGATACACGATCATGAACAGTGAACAGTGATCATGAACCCAAAGTATGGGCGGAGCTACATTGTGCTGTCAATCAATGACACATGTGAGCCAATCAAAAGACTGCTCTCCATAGCAAAACAAGATTCATTCAGATCAGTCAGCTCGTGATAACACATGGCAGCTCTATCCATTCTGGGATTCATAAAGGCTAGGTGTAACTGTAACAAAGAGTGTTCCCTTCCTATGAGGTCACACTCTCCACCCCTCCTAACACATAAACACACATACAGCCTCTCTTAAGACATGCGCACACACACACACACACACAAATTGTAGCAATTCATTGAGAACACTGAAATGTTTACAGTCTCTAGCCAGTGAAAAATGGCCAAAGTCTAGCTTATTGACACCCCTGTAATCAGATCCCAGTAAAATAGGTAGAGATGAAATGAAAGGTAGAAGACAAATGGCGAAGTAATCCCCTTTAAATGTGTCTCCTCAGCATAAGTAATGTGCACTCTCTATACTCCTGCCATCGTATGAGAAAACACCTGTGTGTACAGCTGTCTTTGTGTACAGTTTCACATCTCTTCCGCTGTAGCTGGGAAATTATCACTCCCTAAAACACACACTTATTGTGCCCCGCAAACTCCGCTTTCTACAGGTACAAATACTAAAACGCATATTTACTAGATAGCTCAAACCCTGTCTTTCTAAGATAGCTAACACTGAGACAGGGTTATACCTCTCAGTACAACGCACTCAGAAACTTTTCTTTCCACAGTAAGTCTGGAAGCAGATCTATGCAGACCAACACTTCTTACATAAGAGACAGATAGTGGTTAAGAGATATCAAAAGATACACCGTCTGTACACAGACCTTTTGTCCCTGTTCTCCATAGATGAGTTCTGTAATCATGGCAGAATCTGTCAATATGAATCAAGGTACAAACACAGCAATTATTTTTACACAGAGCAGTGTTGAATACATTTGACTTGATGTTGGTGAGAGGGTAAATTGGTATTAACAGATGAAAGCTGAAATTGTAGTTTGGATGGCCAAGTTGACAAAAAAATGTAATTGCTTTGTTTTATTTTTTGATGTCTTCACTTGCAATTTTGATTTAAAACATACATCATGGCAGTCCTCACAGACTATTATATAACAGGATGCTGCTATTCTAACAGGCTTGTTTTTAGAAAACGTGGCCTCAGGGGTAAATAACCTGAAGTGCACTTCCCACACCAAGCATATAAAACACGACTGTTAAATATAGCCCCGAAAAGCAATTACCAGGGTCAAGCACAAAAATGGCCACCCTGATTAGCACTGACCTTAATATTTATTTGATCTCAATGAACAAGCAATGTGGATCTTAATAAAAATAAATAAATATTCAATGTAATAACAGAATCTCGCCACAGGAAAAAAAAAACAATGAAAGGTCAATGGCAGCAATTATGATAATATGCTAATGATCAATGTTATGCTAATAATGCTACCAATTATGCTATTATGCTAATGGTGGTAACAGTTGTAATTGTGTAAGTAATACTAATGATCATGATAAATGCGTTAATTGTGCTGACAATCATAATTATGCCTACTGAGCTCATAATCCTAATTCTGGTAATAAGATAATTAATAATAATGTTCATATGGTAATACATAGGTATACATCAGTCAGTGTAGAGTTGAAGACTTTTTCAACAAATCCTAATAAAAAGTTCTAAAAATGTTTATTTCTTGTTACTACAATAAAACACTGCTATTGAGAACCACTCTTTAGTCACCCGTTAGTCACATGCACAGGTATTGTCCAATCAGATCCATTTTCCACTGAATCTGGGGTGCTGAAATTCTCTACGGCTCTGGTAAACTGAGCTCAACAGTGCCACCCTTGCCAGGTTAACGCTACTGCAGTCTGCACTCTCCAAAGATAACTGCAGGACTGAGCTGGTTGAGCCTAACTCCGAATGTCATGATGAGCAGGTACAGAGAGAGAGAGGGAGAGAGATGGACAGACAGGCAGAGAGAGGTATAAAAGGAGAGAAAGGATCCTATTTCCCAAAGGGAAGCAAGCCTTTTCTCATCCAACCTGTCTGTTATGAGCCAGATGACACCTGTCTGCCATCTGTCTGTAGGTCTCTGTGCCCTTTCAGACCTCTCAGATCGTTAACCATTCAGCACACAGTGCTTTCATATACTCAGCCACCTTTCAGACGACCCATCACTGGACCTGGAAATAATTGGCAGTGGCTTTGCAAACTGTCCTAGGCCTGCTTTTATTTCCTCTGGTTGAGACGCAAGGCAGGGAAGATGCTTAAAGCACAAGGCACATTTTTTGGCCCAAAGGATACACTTTCATCTTACGGGCAATGATTTTAAAAAAGTCAGGCAGAGTAAGTCATATGTTGAGAGAAGAAGAACATCTCAACAGGCTAAATGTTACAGTTCGATGTTCAGAAGCTAAATTCATCAATACTATTGTTTATATGAACAAGCAAGCTTTTGGTACTCAATGTTTTAATGTCCTCGCAAGCTGGAAATCCATGAAATCATTGTCCACGGTATCTTTTTTTTTTCTGATTTATAGCAGATCTTGAATGTGGTAAGCTACCTCCCACCCGCATGTATAATCTGTTCTCTGGTTTCAAATGGCTGGTCTAATTGGCTCCTGGGGGATAGTGGGAACAGAACTGGTGTCAGAGGAACACCTCCTCCACAAAGACAGAAGCTGGTCACTGAATTTTTGCTGGGAGGAGGGACCAGGAGCAGGGGGAGGCAGGAAAGGATTGTTAGTTACCTGGGGGCGGAGAGAGAGTTACACACAGAAAGTAAGATAAAGACAACAAACTCTCACCTGTGTGAAACAGCAAGCCATTCTGACACTGCAAGGTCTGAAATTCCACATTCTGTTTATAATGTTCTGGAGGCTCAGGTCCTCGCTGTGGAGCTAGATGACACGACTCTAATGTCAAAATAAACCCAAGGGAAAATGTTTGTTTGGCCACGTCAAACATTTATGATCCTTTGGCAGGAGCTCCTTCTGATGCTAGGGGGCTTAGCATAGCACAGTGTATCCAATTGACCAGTAGCCTAGAGTTTTACAAAACATATTTACTACCTTTGTCTTTTCTTATTCTTTCCCCATCATCATTATTATTATTATTACAAAAAGGAAAAATACTGTCAATGAACAGTTTAAATGGAAATGATGAAAAAAAGTGAAATGAAAAGAACAGCAGACCAAAGCAAAATAATAAAGTTTATGAAAATTGCATTTCAAACAGAATGTAGCTATACATGATAAATGATGATTTCAAGGTGACCCACTGATCAATTTGCATACAAAAGAGAACTGTACATGCACTTTAAAATATATCTACTGGTAACAGGAAACAAAGAGATAAGGAAAACACCAGAGAGTTTTAGCAGTGCTTGACAGTTCTGTGATGTTAATGCATGACTGCAATTCTGCACCTTTTTGCTCTCAAGCAATGGTTGATTGATTGGATGCTTATATCACAGACAAATGATTGACAGAGAGCACTAAACCAAACATAGTTCCATTGCATACTAGCTTCCCTGACTTCCAAACACAGGAGAAAAGGAGAGTGGCAAATCTAATGTCACACAGTATTACAGATTCATGGGTTTTAAATGAATATCCTTCATGTTGCTCCAAGCAGTTGAACATGCAATCAAATCGCTGCTGCACTCGCAAATGGCAGCAAGAGAAATTAGTCACGCAATGTAAAGTTTCTATGGACCAAATCACATGTCCAACAGGATTTGAAACTGCCTGGAAAGATTTTAGTGAGATCTCTGTATCCTTTGCTATGAATATTCAAATTACACCCCAAAGGAAAAGTCTTTTTCTGGAATACCGCAGTCCTGATTTTTTTCCCCAGATCATGCCATAGCATAACATTATGAATGTTGCAGATACATACAAGATTTGGGCAAACTATGCCACTGCAGCCATGTAGACTGAAAAACATTTGTTTTCCTCTTCGAGGGTATAAATCTCCAGTACACAGTATAATGGAGAGGATTTGCCGTGGCAATGGCCAATGCCAAAGCTATAAACAGCAAGACGTTCTGAAGACATGAAGTATTCTCCATGCACAGAATATTTCATAACCAGCAACTGGATTCAAACTTTCTGACATGTTTAGCCCACACCTCTGCACAGGCCTCCTGTGAGGATCTCGCTCATAGGTGGCTAGATTGTGGAATATAAATAGAACAGATTTTGCGATGGAGATTTCATTTCAGATAATCCTTTTTTTTGCATGCTTTTCCTTGCCAGTTTTCATCTGTTTCAGATTTCGATTGAAGATTAACCTCGGTGAGAAAATGCCCTGGCACGACCGTTTGTCCTTGCTATGGCTTGATGGCGCGAGTGGTTTAAGGATATATCACTGCCTTACCTGGAAGTGACCTGTTTGCCTTGGTGCTGTATCGTTCAGAGTGTGTTCAAATTACCTGCCAGGAGAAAAGGGCTCGTAACCCAAACTTTACCGGATTCCCAGGTGGTTGTCCTGTGCCCTTAGCTGAAGTACTTAACCTGAATTGCCTCAGAAAATACCCAGCTGCATAAACGGGTAACATGTAAAACAAACTGAAATTATGTAAATTTCTCTGGGTAAGAGCGTACGCTAAGCAAAATGTTAAGTGTTCCTTTTGGCTTACGCGAGCACCATAGCCACCAATAGATGGAGCTGCTCTCAGAGACCTCAGGGACCTCATGTCTGAGCTGTCTGTATACTTAAGTAAATCAAAAAAGATATATCCTTTTAAAAAGCCACATGCAGCAGAATGTGAGTCTAAAACCGATTCAGTTTCTCAGAAGACTGACACCAGTCAACATTCAGATCAATATTATGGTATTCCGATGGAAGAGGTGACACAAAGATCAGAGGGGGGCTCAGTATGGCAAACAGTCAGTCAGAGACTGACATCATTTTCAAAGAAGGAAAATGGTGCACTGTGATCACAAATATCTGCAATAGGAAATCTATTTTCTGTAGCAAGTCACAGTAATGCATGTAATTACTCAATGAAAAAGGAACTCGGATGTATCAGGTCAGAGAATTTAGAACGACCTGCTTAATTTTAAAAGGACCTCATTGGTGCCGATTTGAGTTCTCTCTCCACACCTAAAAAGGCCTGTCATGGATTCAGATGTTGCAGAGTAATTAATTCTATCTTAACAAAGCTCCTTTGCTGCAGTGTAATTTAGCGAAACGAGAAAGGTCATTATTTCTTGACAGGAGCCTCCCATTGATTCCTGGCACAGAACTTTAAAATAACGCCGACACCGGTTTCACGTTACCCCAGGGGCCAGAGCCTCCTGTATGACACGGCTCATTGGGTCGGACATCACAGTGACAGCCGGAGGAGGGCTCACAGCCCCCTCCATTTCCCTCAGCACAGGTCCATTTAAACACCTGTCCAGAACCATACCCATCAAGCTTATGCAGAAACGGGCCACAGCATTTAAGGGTGAGCTGTGGAGGGATTGTGGGATTCCTCCAGGAATACATGGACACTTGGTGTCTGGTAATGACATGCACATTGCACAACGGAGACATCCTGTTTGTTTCTCTGACTATTACTGTGGACTGGCATTGAATCATGGGCCACTAGCCTTGAGCTGAGATGAGGTTTTTTTTTTTTACATGTATGGACTTCGGAGTGGTAAGAGTCAGCATTTGAATAAATGAATACACGATTACGTGTTACATAATGCAGCACCTGTTTTGATTGCATTAAAAATGCAACCAAATTCTTTTTATACTGCGCTGCTAGTGAGGGTGATCTCCTTATGCGTGAAATTCAAATGATGGTCGTACATCGCGACTGTTCACTATCTGTGCCTTCTCATCCTCATCCTAGCTCACTGTTGGAACTTGTGGCTCAAGTCTCCCCTCTTCTGACTGTACCCCCAAAAGTCCAAAACACAAAGATCTTATGCTGGGGCAAGAACATCCCTCACTTTTATGACGATATTAATCTGCTTCGGAGACACATTGAGAAGAAATTGTTAGTTTACGTTTAACGTATTATCCATTGACACGGCTCGTTCTTTGCTGATGCTTCTCAGGTTAAATACCATGTTCAAGGGAAAGGGGGCATTTAGATCTGAATCTGCTATTTTGTCCTTGTAAGCCCAGCTATAGCAGCCTGCTCTAATCAGAATTCCATTGTGGTGGCCTCCATTCAATCCACTGCAGCCATGATGTGCTTCTTTCTTTATTCATTTTTATTTTTCACGTAACTGTTGGGAGTTGGTGGTCACTGACATTAATTTACATTCATATGTTGCATATGAACTGAAAAAGGAAAAAGAAAACAGCACCTTCTCAAATGACGTAGTATTAAGAAAAATGTACATTATGTTTCGATTGAATAGAGATGACCTTCTTTACTTAAATAGGCTCTCTGATGAATTTTGTCGGCCTACCATAGCATTATCCTGTTTAATTTCATTGGTCTGCATTTTTGGCCTTGCATTACGCTTGACGAATAGCAGCACACGTACGCCCTGGGTGCCTGTTGCACAATGAATAACACTAAATGACAGCAGTAAGTAGACAGGCCCCGTCTCTGAGGCGCATGTGTGTAAGGAAGTCGCAGATGGCTCATGAGGCGATTTCGCTGGCACTTCCCCAAAATCTTCCTTCCCACGCGTATGAGAGCGAGCTCATTACTCCTGCCGCTCCGGCCCGCGAAAGCAGGGGTCTCAGGCCGGATCCGGGGGCTGGTTTCCCCTGGATCCGCCGCCTGCACCCCGTGCTGCCTGCTCGAGGGACCAGCTCCCGAAAACAGCCCCGGCTCGCTGTTTATTTATACATGACCTTCATAGACACCGTCTTCTGAAATGCCAGCATGATTTAGCTTCAGAGGCGGAGTGGTTGAGGTGTTTGGCTTGTGATCTGTAGGTTCTGTTCACAGCTGTGCAGACTGATTCTCTGCCCCCGGGCCAGGCACAGCTCCTGTCCCAAAGCTCTCCGGTAAATATCCTGCTGTATAAATGCGTAAAAGGTAAGTTATGTAAGTTGCCCCAGAAATAGGGTGTCTGCTAAATAAATGATGTAACGTTGCCAGCCCTAAGAGCCTAAGGTAAAATGTGTAGGATGGTGCATGTGAGAGAAATGATGTACCTTCATGTTGCATGTTAACGTATATTCAATGTTAAATTGTATGTTTTCCACTGTGTTACACCTTCCTGTATGGTGAGTAAGACCATATACACCAAATACAACACCACTGTGATATATGTGCTGTTTTACACATTAAAATAAAGTATCCTGTTTGAATGTACTTGGTTCTACTTGAATGTGCCTGGCATGCTACCAATACAAATACAGAACCGATTAGCATCTTCTCTCAAGGAAGAATGGCTAACATAGAATTTAGAACATAGAACACAGACCACAGAACATAAAACACGGAACGGATCCATGTGTCTGGGACCCATGTGGTGCTCGGACCTGTCTGTGTTTGTGTTGGGTGTTGCTGGTCTCATGCGAGCCTGTGTGAATCATGCCTCCGCGCGGCTGATTCGGTTGGACGGACAGTAATCGCTGGCCTTGGTAACATGTGCGGCAGTGACACACCTGCAGTGCTCTCTGGCAGCGGCCAACGATGGCCTACACCCCCCAACCTACTGCCGTCACAGGGGCCTAGATTACATAACCACTGTGTGTCAGCCTTGTAGGGACCTCGACATTCATGCACAAAGGCAAGGACCCATGTGACGAGGGGAGAGGTCGAGCAGCGTGACAGGAAGGAGCACACTTGTTGGAAATTTGCGTTCCTCCATGGCCGCCTTATTATTCAGCACCTGCAATCAACTGTATGAATGTTGCAGTGTATTGTTGCATAAGTGCTGACCAAAAAATTAATTTGAGAATGGTTTTCGGCAATGCAAGTTTATGATTAAAAACACATGGAATGAGAAGAATGAATCTTTCATAAACATAGAAGACAAAGAAATATCCTGGAAAAGTGCAATTTATTGAGTCGATTCCTTTTTAAATACACACCAATTCTCAATATTAACAAGGACAGCACAAGAAGAGTGCACCACAAAATTCTGCATGAGTGTGTAAATGACGTTTGAACTCAGCAACACTCCTTTGGACTGATCAGCTGTCAACATCAGCTTTTTTTTTTTTTTTGAGAAAAATCAGAGCCATGTTTTGCACAGGCTTGTTCCCCATTAGAAAACTCAGCTCATGCTTTGTTCTGTTTTGAAATCCCTCTCCTTTATTTTGCATGAGTGCTGTTTTGTACAGCCGCTTATGCTCATGCAGTGAGGCTGCAATGTAGAGGTAACTTATGGGCAGCAGTGTAGCATAGTGGTTAAGGAGCAAGACTCGTAACCGAAAGGTTGCCGGTTCGATCCCCGCTGGAACACTGCTGCTGTACCCTTGGGCAAGGTACTTAACCCACAGTTGCCTCAGTAAATATCCAGCTGTATAAATGGATAACATTGTAAAGAACTGTAACCTATGTACGTCGCTTTGGATAAAAGCGTCTGCCAAATGAATAAATGTAAATGTAAATTTATAAATGCAGGTATAAACAGAAATACCAAACCATCAAGTATTAGAAGGCAGACGCCACCACATTTCATAGTATTTCTCAAGCACTCCACTAGGCTACTTTCCACAGGAAATGCTTATTTGCTGTTTGTTGCAGTGACTATTGTGCTAATGTGTTTCGATTTATTGGTGTTTTAATGCAGTTTTGCAAATGAGTACCTAGGTACCATTTTCCTGGAATGAAGATGTTTTAATTTTTTTGTATTCATATGTGTGTAAAACAACCTGGTTCTGCTAGAGGGTGAAATGGGTCTCTGGGTTTAATTTCAGAACCAAAACTACAAATAGATGTCAAGGAGAGAGCTTTAATGTGCATGAAGGACTGGGGACCTAGTGATCAAACAGCGGCTTGTGAATCATTACTCCCTGAACAGGCAACAGCCCACAAATTGGGTGCTTGAGATTAGAGGAAATAATTAAATTTTTCTCTCTCTCTCTCTCTCTCTCTCTCTCTCATGCTCTCTTTCTGCGTCCCTTCCATGTGGCATACTGTACTGGCTCTCCTCCATGCTAGAAGATTATTCAAAGCTGGTCAGAGGAATGAGAATGATGTCACTATAATGCATATCAAAGTCATTGAATATATTACAAAAAAATGTCTCTCCTTGCCACTTTTGTATGATTTTAACAAATACAGTGCAGACTATACTGTAAAACTGCATCACTATAATTGTAAATATATAATTTCATGCAAAAGGAATTTGAAAATTATTCATAATGTATCCAGGATATTTTTTATGTATTATATTTTGGAATTCAAAATTTGGCATGCATTTGCCATACACTGGCAAAATGTACTTATATGGAAGGAAATAGATATCCTAATCACAGATATGTGGGACATGCCACACAGGAAATGAATTCTGTGTGATCACAATTACCTTTTTTAGACCATGAACATCATTACTCTCTTTTGAAATGTGTTACCATGAGTAACACTGCTATGTCAAAGTGTCTGGTTGATGAGCCCTAAGTCATATGGATGGTCTGGGCAACTGAAATGGTGGATGAGTTGGTAACCTCATTAAATCCTTTAATTATGTGACCCATGTGTTAGCACACATGTGCCGCTCATATTACAAAATACCACAGCAACCAACAGCGTGTCATTTGGCTTCCTGTTTTTGATTTCAACAGAATAGTTGCATATTCACTATCAACAAAATATGTAATCCATTTAAAAATGAACTGTCTTAAAATGTCTGTCTTAAAGTTTCAGGTCTAAAAAATGAACCATGCATTGTATTTGTGTCTTCAGTTAGTTTGTTTTATCTTATATGTGTTGTAACCTGCTTTAAGATAATCCGTCTCTCTCTGCAATTCATGTTCATACGCTGTGAATAGACTATACTGTTACTGTCGTTTTGTGTTGCTGTTATTTCCTACAAGCTGTTGAAACTGACTGAATGAACATTTGTTTTCCTGTTCTGTCTATGGAGACTTTAGCGCTCATGTCTTTTGTAATTGTTTGCACTTACCTTCACCATCCCCCACGTCCCGTGTTCCTGTTTTATTTCTTCTGATTGGCATTGAAACATTCACTAGCTCCTATAAATAATGCGGATCTGAAAGTTGGGAGTTCCAATGTATGTACACTTAACTACGGTTCACTGCAGGTCCTCCCCGTGAATGACGCCCCCATCAGCCAATCGAGCATGACTTGATTCAATTCACTAACTTGGTGGGGGTAAGTATGCTCTGCACAGAACACCAAGCATCTGTAGATATGTGCATAACTCAGAAATTTATTTTGACCACACTTTGACCGTCTCTGTCAGAACACTGTTATGGTCCCTACCCTGGACAGTTTGAGTCTTCAGGGTTGAGAGGGGCTCTTCACTTCACTTTCATCTTTCCCTGAAGCATTGCCCTGAACAGCTGCGAAATAACAGAGCCCAGAGACCATTGTAAAGCTACATTCACTCAACAAAATGAAGTCCCCAAAATTGACTTCCGTTCTAATAGAGTAGTTGGGGGGGGGGGGGGGGGTGCGGGGGGGGTACGTGACAGCTGGACTGCACTGCACCACAGTTGTATTTCATCCTAAATAAGAGGCCCGTACTACACCGAGTGCACAATCTGTTCTATTTCTGCCTGACAGGACAGACACTGACAGCCCAACCAACCTTTGACCCCTTTGGTTATGTACTCCACATCCACTTCCTGTCCCCTGTGCTAACAGTGCAGAGTGCATGGGTTCAGAGCTGCTGTTATTGACCTTTATGAATTACTACTACACGTGACAAATATACTGCAGTTTGCATTGTATCAAGTATGCTGTGCTTATCTGACAACAGAGTAGAGCTCAGTCGTGAAAAGTCAACCAATTCATTGGTCGATTTGTTTTTTTTTTTTTTTTTTTTAAATTTAGCGGATGAATGTTTTGACAGTCTGACAGACTTGTTTATTTCTGAGATGAAAGCTTCCGCCATCTCATTCAATTTCTTTTTGGCATACCGTCTATTTTTGAACCATTTTAAAGTCTTACTGCTGCGAGAGAAGTTTGTCTGAATGTAGCAAGCAATGGCCCTCATTGATGATTCTGTTTGGACCCTCTGAACGCATCAAGCCCTGAGTGTTTTTGCATCTGAATGCGGTGTCTTTCCTCATCAGGGACTGACACAGACTCTGACACCCAGCATAACAATATTACATTCATTCCTATTCATTTCAAAATTGATTAATTTGCGTGTCAGTCTGTGAGTCTTGCCTGGTGGAAATTTAGACGAGGAACATGTTTTGAATTACTGGATTCCTCTTGTTTGAAATTCGTGGCTCAGCAGTAATTGAATTGCACCGACAAACTCAAAGATATCACTATGATGTCTGGCATCATGATGTGGTTGACTTACAGAGTACAAAGACATTGTGTTGCTTTAAAGAATGATAGATCCAGTGGAGGATCACCTTGGAAGTATAATTCCAACAATATAATATGTTATTATATTTTAAATATAATTACAATAATGGGTCAGTCTATTTAAATATATGAAATACATTACAAAGACATAAACTGAGCTATGTTGCTCCTTTTTATATGATATATGTCATATATTTATATGTATATATAATATAGTATAATGTTATGTATTATTTAATATAATATATATTTGGTTTTCTTTTTCATGTGCAAGCAGTGATGACTTGATTTTGGAATTTTTTTGGTCTAACTTGAGTCCAACATTTAAAAAAAAAAATCAAAACAAAAAAACACTGTTGAACACCAGCTGTTAGAACGGCCTGTTAGGAAAGCTCCTGTTGAGAAAATGTCTGGCTAGCTCTTAAATTGCACTCATTGCAGATGGCTCAGGTAGAAATTAACAGCATCAAATTTCAATATAAATTGCATATCAAACTTGTGATATTTTCTAACCCATTATATTAAATCAATTTTCACTGTGAAAAAAAAAAAACTCATTGAATCTACACAATAGGGTCAGTGAAGGGATAAAACCCTGTTTCGCTGATAATAAAAAGCGGAGTTTAAATTATTGGAGTGACATTACAAATCCCTCGTGAGAAGAACTGAAATATAATTATGATATTCTGGCATGATTCATGAGTTAAGGTCGACAAGTAGACCAATAAGAATCTACACATGATTGGAGGAATCACAATTTATTGAAGTAATGTTTAAAAGAAAAAAAATCACTTCAGATTTGCAGGGCAACATTGTATTTTCTAATAAATAGATGTCTATGATATAAACTCTTTAAATCAGCACAAGGGGTGTAACATGCAGTTCGACCACTTAAATTGCAATTTAACTCCACACAGCTCAAATCCAGGACAAGTTAAATGTTTTATACTACATATCATCAAGGATAGATCAAAAACAAAGAAATCCATTTGACCTGTCAAGAACACTGAATTTCTGAAGCGGAGAACCTGTCAGCGCAATTTCTGGCACCACATCAAGTGATGGCGCCGATAAAAACCCACTCTCACTGCTTGGATAGCATGTCAATCACAGCGGCCCTGCGCAGGGCAGAGAACTCCTCTGAGTCCTCCCTCATGACGCTGTGGATCCAGGGCAAGTAGGCAGACAGCTTCAGGTACACGGCGTACTTCTCCACCGCACAGCTCTTGTCGAAGGAGAGGATCCCGGCGGCGTACACCTGGTCATCCTTGGGGTCCAGGACAGCCAGGACGCCGCCCTCGTCTCCGAAGCAGACGTTCTCTGCCAGGGGGCTGACGCCGGTGCAGAACATGTGATCCTCCACCTTGGGTGTGTCCTTCAGCACCTGCCCGCCGTGGCGGTACTCGGCCCGGCAGATGTTGCGATCCACCACGGGGAGCACCAGGTACTTCAGGAAGTTGGAGAAGGTGAAAACGGAGCCCCAGCCCCACCCAGTCACGATGCCCCTGGTGCCCCCCTGCTCCTCCAGGTCCTGGCCCCGCTCGGGCAGAGGGATGGGCATCACACTCTTGCTGAAGACCACGGCATCCTTCAGCTTGATCAGGGCCAGGTTGTTGTCCCACTCCGAAGTGTTCTGGAACCCCGGGTGCAGCACCACCTGCGTTGGGACGGGATCAGACTTCATCGGCTCTGACACAAAGCCAGCTCAGGGTTTCCAATCTCTAGCCCTGGGAGGGAATCTGGATTACCCCCCACCTTTGCACTTCATTAACTCTTTTAACACCTCATTTTATCATTTTATACGGGGGTGGTGCAGCCATTACTTGTGGCCCCAGCAACCTTGAGGTCCAGGGCTGGCTGACCTTGATATGGCCTCTCTCTCATGTCCAGTATCATATGGTACATCAGTTGATACAGGGCAAATAGAACATGCTGTCTTGCATAATGCGTTGTGATAATACACAAGCTTCAGGTTTTGAAATTCTGAAGAGTGGCATGGAAAAAGGATGCCACAAATGACCTCAAATGATCACACAAAAGAATACACACAAGGACCTGCCAATTTGTCCTACCGAACCTCCCACTGTTTAATTCCCTTTGCATCATGTGGACTTAAACCACACGATGAAGGACCTTTTGATGAATCACACAATACAGTTATGTTACTGGAGAGCTCTGACCACATCTGAGCATGCTCAACTCTCCCTCTTTCCCTATAATTCAAACCCAGCTCATAACTGTACTGTAGGGTTGTAGGGTTTTTTTAAAAAAAGAATTATTGTACATTGGCACTGTCCCTGACACTGATTGTTTCTGAAGCCTGAGACTGCTGTGTGTTCTGCCTCTGTCTGAATAAGGTCATTTCAGTTTTCATCATTTGAATTTTTATTGGCCGCTAAACCACTGATTGCCCTTATGTGAGGTACACGCTGTACTCGTTGGGTTAGTGGTTCTTGGCTGGGAAACAAAGCGTCACATCCCAGCTTTCATTTGAGAGAGGGGATTAGCATGTCAGCTCACCTTTTCAACCGCCACCTCCTTGGACGGATCTAGTGGGCTCCGTTTGGTGATGCCCAGGTACACCTTAGGGATGGAGGCTTGGTGTTTCTGGATTGCCTGGCGGCTCTTGTTGACGAAAAGGTTCCTTCCAGTTGTAAGGATCCAGCGATCAGAAATCAGCGCTCCACCTCCGATCCCCCCGTCCAGCACGTTATCCCCAAAGTACAGCAGCACCTGCCAGGGGACGTTGTAGGCAAGGGAGCCCCCCACCATGCGACGAGAGCGGTGGCTGGGGGGTGGTGGCAGTGCCCCCCTGTGGCCTGTCCACACAACAGCACCATTCAATCAAAACCAGGCAGAAGGATAAACCAGTGTACCTGCATACATACTTAATGGGCTCTTGCGACTTAAAGCGGTCTGCATTCTTTGAAATTTCTAATATTAGTATATATGTGTACATTTGGCACAGGATCTCTTGCACGATGTGCATCTCTCCAGCGCAGAGAAACAGCGTTCTCAGGTGTGCAGATGTAAAGTGAGGGAATGTACTCATGCCTACTTATGACAGCTGGCAGCAAAGAAAACACCATGACAAAACTCTCATTTCTATAATCTTCCTCTGGGTATTCAAGATAGCCGTAATCATACGCTTGCTATTCTGGATTGAATTTTTTGTTCAAACATTTTACTTATCTGAGACTATCTTGGACCAGAGAAACCGGAACTGTGGAAAATGGATTATGTCTTATTGGTTCTCCAGTCAGTGTAGGAGTGGATTCCAGCCTCTGATTATGTTATGTTTCTGCCAGAGCCTTGAACTGAGATCTTTTTTTTTTAACTCATTCAACATTCAGAAGAGTCACAGACCATTCAGTTGCGAAAGTGATGTTGAACGAATTTCACGTTTAATAATTTTAGGTGTTACATAACTTGTTGATTTTCAATGAAAAGACAGAATGAAATGCTCAGGCATTGTCTTTGAAATCCGCAATGCTGTGAGAGTGTGAGAGTGTGTGTCTGTATATGTGCATATGTATGTATGTGTGTGTGTGTGTGTGTGTGTGTGTGTGTGTGTGTGTGTGTGTGTCTGTGTGTCTGTGTGTATGCCCCTGTGTGTGTGTGTATGAGTGAGAGAGAGATGACAAAAGAGTGTGAGAGAAGAGACTGTCGGTGGATATGTTTGTGAGATGGGAGTGTCAGTGTTTGTGTGTGTGTGTGTGTGTGTGTGTGTGTGTGTGTGTGTGTGTGGGGGGGGGAATATCTTTTATTCTAACAGATGTCTGTGCCTGGTGCAAGTTTCTTTTATAATGTAACAGCACATTGTCAGTCCCTGCTGTAAGCCGTTGTGTAAGATAAAACAAAACACATGAATGTGATCTTCCACTTTGCTACCGCTGTCATTTCATTTGCGCTGCTGTTCAAACGATTCTCACTTAACAAGGATAATGGCTCTGCTAAATGCTCCGCTGGAAAAAGTGTGTGAACGTGCCACTCGAAAGATCGCGATTAAAAAGCCAGCATCGGAGTAGCGTAGCGCTGACGGGTTACGTCACCGACAAGAACACGAGACCTTTGAAGATGGCACATGTGCTTGTCATCTGCAGCGCTTCAGATAAAAAAAAAAAATTAATAAAAAAACTTAATGCTGGTGTAGATTGATATTCGTGCAAAGCATGTTATGCGCTGATGTCTCGTGATAAACAACATACCTGAAGCCAGGTGCTCATCAGCCAGGCACACGCCGGAAACGAGCAGCAGCGCTGCCAGAGATGACCTGGAGAGCCACGAGATCAGATGGACACGATGCACATAAGACAGAGTTGTAAAATGCTGATATCCACATATGCATGACTGAAAATGGGTGTAATAAAATGAGGTCTGCAGGGGGGGGGGCAGCTCTTGTGCATGTGCCAGGGCCCTCTCGCTTTGAGGGCCATTCTCATGGTGTCACTCTCTCATGCTCTCAGGCCCTCTGTCACAGACACTCAGATTGGCAGCTGCTTCCCCCGTTTATAGTGGAACCACTCATCTGTGCTGCCTCAGTGTAAGTCCCCACCAGAGGATACGCACGTATAGATAAACCATCCTTGCTTTGTGGACAGCGCTTTACAGGGTCTGTGTTTAATTCATTTTAACCGGTTAACCAACAATAATAACCATTTAGCTGTAGGCTTTTGCACACTATTGTTTTTTGTATGAAAATTATATTTTAGTTATATTTGTATTTTAAAATAGATTCAAGCCCATGAATAATGTTCCATTATATTACCAAATGTAAAAACATGCCCCAAAACATTTTCCTTCAAAGTTGTTACTACCATGTTCTGACATTCAAAGTGTCTGACCCTAATGTTGTAGTGACAAAAAATTCTCTCACATCCAGTCATTTGTAATGTTAGGCATATTTAAAACAGGTTAAATGACATTCAGTGACGGTGAGTAAATTCAATTACACGTTGAGTAGACAATAATTCAATACATCCATTAAATGGCGAAAAGACTATGGAGGAATATGCTGTACGCTAAAGAACAACCTTGACATACTGTACATTGTTTCTGTGCTGATTTTCCTGATAGTGTGCATTGCATTTTAACTTTAATATCCAATATCTCACTGCAGCAATTTTGCACAGGTTTGTAACCCTGAGTCCGTAGGTATTCCGAGGTTCTTTAATAAGCGTCGATAATAAAACATGAGTTTCTTTGCCTGTTTGGGCACCCTTGTATTATCCCCACTAGAACTTTAAAAAGTTGTACCTACCACATTGTGATGGAGGTGTTTGTCGATGTTGGCGGTGATGTCTTCACAGTGAGAGCTGAAGAAGCCTGCTGTGAACAGGTGCTGGATCAGGCTTTTATAAGCTCTTCCTGACTGCACAGATGTGTACAGAGTTTCCCAGATCATTTCAGAATTTCCCAAAAACAGACAGAAAGCAGGACAGGTATTTCAGAATCACAGAAACTCCCAGCGTCCTTGGCAGTTGTGTGCACTTGGATGCAATCCATTTGTGTTCTTTCCAATGTAACTGGGAGTAAACTATTTGAATATATCATTGATGTATGTCATTAAGGCATCAGAAAAGCATAGCAAACATACAATTCAGGGCCCTTTCCTGTATGCTCACATTGTAGGTATCTTTTTGTATGTTCGTTAAAGTGTTTGTTGTTTGATTGCGTTTTTTTTTTTTCATCTGACAGATTACATGCTTAAACTATGAGCAGGTGTCATGTAGGTATAAAATCAGTTTTCTAAATTCACAACAGAAAATTCTGTCTGATCATTTGGTTTTCATGGATTTTAGTTACTGTGGTAAGACATTTACTTACAGAGTTTCCAGAGCGATTTGTTTTCCTGTCATCGCTGATTTGCTGCTCCAGAGATAAGATACCAGATTTTGTGTAACAGGGCAAAAGAACGTATTACTCAATTGCCTATCAAATGTTCGAACTGTGATGAGCTAAATAAGTATAGGGGAAATGTTTTGTGTTGTGTGTATAGGTTTTCCTAATTGATGTAATTGTTTATCGGGGGCACAAGGATCTTGTTATTCATATGATGGGCATAACTAGTATTTAGCAGCTTGGCAGATTCCCTCAACCAGGGCAACTTATTACTGAGACTTTCCCACTTGGCAATATACTTCTGGCCACAAGCTCAAACTTTGTTCAACATTCATGAGGCTTTACACAGAGAACATCTTGCATTTTAAAAAACCCACATCAAATATTTAATATATTCAGATGAGCATTTCTGAAAGCAGCTTGCAGTATGTGTATGCTATATATGTCATCAAGATAAGTTGTTTTCTCTTTCCTTCATCAGTCAGGCCATATACTGTATATACTTTGTGATAATGTATAAACACTCAATACACATAATACATAATCAGACCATCTAAAAGTTGTTCCTCGGTTTCTTCTTATTTGCTTGTTTAAGGATTCCATTACACAAGACTGCTTTTATTTCTCCCCTGCGTTACTTTAAACCCAATTTATTTCAACAACACTCTCGATGCAGGTGATCTTTGAACAACAAAATTGAATCTTTTATCATTCATTAACTCAAAGTCAGCCTTTGATCTTGATTAATCATATCAATCTATTTGCAAAACCTACAAATGTTTCCACTTTGCAGAGGGTTACTGTTTTAGTAGCTACCATCAATTTCACTTCAGTAGGACGAAAAGAAAAAGGAAAACATGGCAAAACCGTAAACTCAGAGGTAGGCGGACTAATAAAAAGTGTCAAAACAAGTCTAATTCTTTATATAGATCAAAATATGGCACACGTGTCACTATGCGCCTTGTTCTGTAAACAGTATCCTCTATCAGTCAATGTATTCTTTTTCAAAAGTGCTTGGTGATTTTTACTATCAGGTACATCACTTTTTACTATCAGGTGCATCACTCAAACACATGTACATCGGCACAGCAAATGAGGTTTCTGAAAGACAAAGAAAGTCCATTTAAAAGCACCTGCCGTTGCTTTTTGGAGCTGTCGTTTCTGTCAAGGCTCAGGCTGATGGTTTCTCTCAGACTTTCGCAAGTGCTCTTTCGGGAACTTTGGGCTTTGTCGACGTGCAAGCGTGCCACCTCAGCACTGCAAACAGCACCACGTTCTCTCCAAGCGGTATGTGTGTGGGCCTGTGCATGTCCAACTGTGA